>NC_057812.1:110952896-110971299 GCF_018294505.1 Triticum aestivum
TTTCTCTCCATGTTTCGATCTCTTAGTCTCTCAACTACACAACCCCTTTTTCCACTATATTACCAAATGTATTTACCTCACACACCCGCCATTGCACCTCATGCCGAGCTCTCTCTCTCCCCCCCTCTCCCTCTCACCCTCTCATGCTAAGTACATGCATTGCCTATCTAGCCCCCCAACCTCTCGTGCATGCGCACCCACGTTGTATATCTAGGTCACTCCCTCGAGACTGTCTCACTCTTTCTTCCACATGGCGGGCCACACTCGCTCAATCTCGCTCTCTTTATCTGAGTCTCGTTTAACCTCGTTTTCTTTCGCACACAAATGATATATCTCCCTGTTCGGGCCTCGATCGACACATTCTATACTCTCTCTCACGCAGATTGTCTATCTAGGTCAGTCCATCCAAGCCGCCACCACTCTTTCGACCTCATGGTGGGCCACGCTCACTCAATCTTTCTCTCTCGCTCTCTCTCTCTCTCTCCGTATGTCTCGATTGACCTCGCTCTTTCTCGGACAAAAATGATATATCACCATGTTGAGCCCAATTCGACCTATTCACATTGTATACTCTCTCACGCACATCGTCTATCTAGGTCACTCTCTCCAACCCGTCTCACTCTTTCGATCGCATGGCGACCCTATGTGATCGTTTGACCTTGCTTCCTCTCACGCACAAAATATATCTACACGTCTGTGACTGGATCATCTCTCAAGCTCTATCTTACAGCCCTCACCCTTGCCAAAAAGCTCAATCAGACAATATCTCTCCAGAGCATATATATTTGTCCAATGAATGTTGGACCACACTCACTTTGTCTCTCTATCTATATGTCTCTCGATTAACCTCGCTTTCTCACACCGTATCTTCCACGCGTTGAAGCTACTACCTCTCCATCCCTCACAAAGCCGGAGCTATTTACATTGCGAGGGGCACTCCAACCTTGGATTAATTTGTGTAGGCATTTATTCCGGTCGGTTTAGATTATATTTTCGTAGCATTCGGCCCACAACTACTCCAATCACCGTAGCGGGTTATTAAGCTACGGGGACCACCTAATATGAGCACTGGGGAGCCGTTGGATCGAAGATGCAGCGGCACACACGAGGCCTGAATGTTTTATTTGCAAAAAAACCTTTGGAGAGTTTGGAAATTGCGCATAATTACAAAGACTACTCCCAAGCCATTGGATCTCACATCCAACGGTGTAAATACTCGTATCACCATAGTATCTAAACTGCGGGGTGGATGTGATATTCTATGCCGCTGTCATTTTTGTTCGTAAACTTGCAAAAAACGTGTAACTCGTGCCGTTACTTGTCTAACCGTGCAAAGTGTTTGTTCAAAAAAACCATCCTACACTGAAATATCGGAACAACACACGGGGGTCCCACTTGTCATGAATCAAATTTGGACCTAAAACTAACAAATCTGAAAGACGAGATTCGAACTGGCAACCTGGACTACAAAGCGTAAGTCGATAGCCTGAAAAAACGAACGGCTGTTGGCTTTGTCCCATAACTTGATTTTTTACAGTACTTGCATTGAGTAGAGTAGAGGGAGTGCCTTGTCAACACGTGCATGACCGCTATCTCACTTACTGGTGGGTCCCAGGTCTGCGATCTCAATCTCTCTTCTCTCCATCGTCTAACCTTTGCATGGGCACACACGTAGAGCGGCGCTAGCTTGTCGTGGTGTTATTACAACTAAAAAAACATGGAAACTAGAAGAATCGCCTAGAATAAGAGACGTTGTGGCTGGTCGAGACGGAGCTAACCACATCTATCCTCCGTGCCACGCTTGCATGATGAAGCTGTGTGGCTAGTGGGGTGTTTTCAACCGACTGGCTGGGTCCCGAGGTCGAACCATAGGTACTCTACTACGTATGATACAGTATATTTTTACACACACATTTTTCCTCCGTGCCGAGACGTGGCACACCCTACTGCGCGGTTTCGGGGTCCTCCCGGGTGGTGCACGCATATATTCTTCCTGACGTGGGATGCCCTACCGCGCGTCTTCTGGGTCCTCCTCGGTCATAGCGCCGAAGCAAGTCAATGAGTCGTCAAATCACGAAAGACCACCTCTCCCGCCGAGTACATCAGTGAAGCACGGTGGCTAGCTAGTTGGGCTAGTTCGACCGATTAGCTAGGCCATCGCCACATTTGTTTTTTCACCCATTTTTTATCTACTTGCCGGCAGGTAAATTTAAATATCCACCGCGGCGTTGCTCTGGTGTTTGGGTGCGGCAGGATTTTTAATTTTTTGATTGACGGGAGCAGTGGCGACATCAATTAGTCACGATGACTCCGCCTGTACCCACTGCTCCCTGATGTGAGAAGTCGTCGACTGGTGATTTATCGTGGTGAAACCCAAAAGATTCCCCGCTCCCTCCGCCTTCCCGTAGATTGCATTGCCTTTCAGCCGTTTCGGCCCCTTTGCTTCCTCTCCCCATTGCTTCTACCTGGTGCCATGGCGGCGCAACAGATGATGGAGTCCGAGGTGAGGCTCCTGACACAGGAGCTCCATGCCAAGGATGTGGAGCTCAGGGCCAAGGACGTGGAGCTCCGTGAGCTCAAGGAGGAGAGGAGTGCCATGCTCCTCCATTATGTGCGGGAGTTCATGGAGCTTCAAAAGCAGCAGGCGTCCACCACAAAGATGCTCGAGGCGTCGGCGGCTTTGCTGCATAAAGCGGGAGATACGATAGGCCGTCAGGGAAGCCGGCTGGAGCGCGAGCGGGCCGATCATGACGAGGTCCAGGATCGCCTCAGCCACTTGGTGAACCAAGTTGCCATGCACGTGTTGCGGCTGTGCAATGCCTACCATCGCGCCAGCGCGACGATGCCGGCCATCGGGCTAAATCCTCTGCATGGGCATGTCCATGTCTCGGCGCAACATGACCGTTGGATCAAACTCAGACGGTGCAGATCAGTCACTGTAGCACAAAGCGTGTGGGTGTGTTTGGTTGCATTCTCATCTCAATATAGTTGTTTCCTCTTCATGTATTTTTGTCAACCTACTAGTGTGGACTCATGCACCCTTCATGCACTCTGCCAAACACCCAAAAGTGGGTCGAGAAGGGAACTTTTGCTCCCATCCCGTGCACCCTTCATACACCCTGCCTAACACTATTCGTGCTTCATGTGGTTCATGTTTCGTGGAGTACTGTAGCACCGTACTCTCTCTACGCTGTGGACCTAGTTCTATTAACATTGATCTCACCGTCCATTCTCTACCGGACAATCGAAAAAGTGGTACTATGTTACATATAGGAGTAGTTGACATGCGCACAACATCATTTGTTATCGTCATATCTTACTAGACTAGCAACAAGATTGTGTAGTACTGACGTATGAACCACTGCACATGCCTAGTAGTAGGAGCACTGTGTATGTTCAAGTGGCTACCGTGTTTCGCACTCCTCCATCGTAAGAGTGGAAACGCTTGCTGTAATCATTTTTTGTTCTGAAAAACAATGGACACGCTCTACCGTGCGGATCCTCCTCCAGCCATGCACTAAATTACTCACTTTCGCCGACGTGTGGGACAGCCAGCATCGGAGTCCACCAGCCATGCACTAAATTACTCCGTAGTAGAGTGACGGTAGACTACCCCGATCGAAGCGACGCAGTAATGCCCAATGAGCCGTCAAATCACAAAACCCCCTCCTTTCCAGCAGTAAGTTGGACGGACGAAGCAACCATCATTTCACTCTTCTCTCTCAGCTTCGTCTCTACCCAACCCTCGCTTTTGCCTCATCTTTTTCCTCATTTCTTCAAGAAAACCCCGACCTGCTTCTGCCATTGTTCTTCTGTCCCAAAGAAGGAAAGGTGAGCGCATCAATTGTGTTGATTCTGGCCAAGGCCCGGTCTAGCAACCCCGAGACTGATCCTATAACTCCCTCTCTTTTCTTCTTTTGGGTTTGTGATTATGGTTTCTTTTCTTTTATTTCTATTAGACAGTTTCTTGATGGACGCTGGAGCACCGGCTGAAGTGATGTCTATGGCTCCGGCCAAAACTGTCGAGGCTCATTGTACGAAGAAGTGCAAGCACCCCGCCGAGACTACCGCAGACAAGCTCAAAGCCATCGCCCTGTCCAAGCCCCCCTCTCCGGGATCCCTCATTAAGCAAGTCTAGGTAATATCTCTTCTTGACGATCTTTTTCTCGATCTTGATCGTGTTTTCTCATCTAACACGCAGTACTAGTACTAGTAGTACAACTTTCTGGGTGATCTTGCATGTGATTTTTGTGTGCCAAATGACGGTTCTAAATTCCTCTTTTGACCAAAACATGCGAGAGGTTGACACTGATTTCTTATAGATTACTTTCAACTACTCCCTCTGTCCCAAATTTTTTGTCTTAGATTTGTCTAGATACGGATGTATCTAATACTAAAATGTGACTTGATACATCCGTATCTAGACAAATCTAAGACAAGAATTTTGGGACGGAGGGAGTACCTTATGAACATCAATGCTACCTTTTAAGAGGGTATATTTGCCTCAGTAACTTGTGTTATGGATATTGCATGTAATCCCTCTGCTCTCATGCCTTTGAAGACATGTTCTAGTGACTTTGTTCACTCATTTCTGTGCGTATATGTAGTCATATATGGAGTATAATATCGAAAATCATCTTATATTTCTGAACGGAGGTAGTAATAAAATATGGTTTCTGTTTGAATTAGAACCAGGTCCGCGGTGGAGATGAAGTTCTCAAAGTCATGCTGTGTGAACTGGAAGACCTGGTGATGAGTTCTACTGCTAAACTATCCAGTTGTTGTGTCCTTGTCGCCACATGTCCTGAACTAGTGTTTTCCTGAATTAGACCAGGCGTGTTCTCGAGGCTGTACTTGACCACAACAATTTCCTGGTTGTGCCTTCGATTACGAAGGGTGTGGTTCTTGTAAAGCTTCCCAACAAATCTGATGCGTCCTGTCTTCATCATCATGTTTATGAGTGGAAAGACCACTCTGTTAGGTTCTCCAAGGTTGACAAGATGGTGATGGTGCACGTAGACATCTCACACGAAGTCCATGGCCTAGTCAGTTATGCGGGGTTCATCCCGTAGGTCGGTGGCAAAAAATAGTCTGCAGAGTTTAGTTAGTGAAACTTTGCTTGTCTGTAGTAAGTACTATTGTTCAGTACTTGATTTGTGTTTGTGAACCCTGTATTGTTTATTAGTACTGTCGCTGTTGGTGTGTGGTCAGTCCTGAGAACGGTCTATGTTAATGTCTGTCCACTCAATTCAGTCTGTATATTTTGAAGTATCCATATCATATTTTTTGTGAGGACGGTCTATCAATTATGGTTACACTCCAATATTTGTATCCATTGTAGGGTTTATCGCACCCACCAGGATTTCCAGCCCCATGGATGTTCGGTCCATACGATTTGTCACGACCTTTGGACTGTCCCGCTTGTGGGAGTAGGCGGGGCCCCTGCATGCCACGCGTAGTTGAACGATCAATCTTCTGTTTAGTACTTCAACATAGTGATTTCCCGGTAAGGATTCACTCGTGTCACATCAAGTAAATCTTATTGATTTACTGTCTAAATCTTATTGATTTAATGTCATGTTTTCTTTCTTTTCCTGCAATTTTACGATGCAGGTTTTGCCATGTCACATTCATCACAGAATAAACCGTTTGGTTTGCTCTACGATGGCTATTTTTGCAGGTTTCACTTCTTATGTCGTGTCAGTAACGAAGGCACTGTCCATCACTTATATTACTGGAAAAAATTGGATCAGTCTGTTGTCTGAGTACAAGCTGAATCCCTATGATGAACTACAGTTTGGTTTAACAAAAACGCCACAATTAGTCCTTCTCGCGTTTAAAAGAAATGAAGAAAAAGACTGGATCACGGTCACAGATCCTAGTCAAGTTAGAAAGCTGATTGTAGCAGACCAGACACGATCGCCGCTGTCTCGCACAGATCGAGCACCGACAGTTGCTCTAGCACTGACAGCGACAGCAGCTCAGTCTGATCCAGCTGAGGATTGGGCACCAACCGCATCAGCGGATCAGTCTGATCTACCGGAGGATCGGGCATCGACACTGGCACCTGCTCCGACACCGGCACCAGCTCTACAAGGAGCACCATCTCCGGCAGCAGCAGCAGCGGCTTTGGCACCTGCACCAACACTTGCACTTGCATCTGCTCCAGCCCATGCAGTTGCACCGGCAACAGTCTGGGTTGCAGTTTGCACTTCATATACCAAAGTCCTTACAAAAACCGACATGTCCACCTTCTTGGTAAGCATTGGCCGCCCAAGTGCTTCGTTCTTATTTCTTTCCATGTTGTTTCACATGATTCACTGTGTTGATCTAACTGTTTGGGTATGTCTTCTTGTTTGCAAACAGGGAATTCCTAGAGCAACGAGGGAGTTGTTCAACAATCCGGGCAACCGCGGCCAAGTTTCTCTTACCATGCGCAGCCTTGGTGTGAATGAACCTGCTCAATATATCGTAAGTACAAAGTATGGTCGCATGATGATTGATGCTAAAGGATGGTCAAGGTTCAAATCTAAATCATATCTTGCGGTAGGGGATGATGTCAAAATCGAACTTTCTCGGCAAGGAGAGCTGGTCCAAATCAACTTTGAAATTCTTCAGTAGCACCACGCAACTGCCCAACTGATCTATCCTCCGAGAGATTTTGATGTAATAATCTGGCATGGTGAAACAAGTGTCCTGTGTGTATAAGTAGTATGATAGTATTATTTATCACATGGTATATCGTTGATAGAATTGCAACTCTGATTGCTGGTTAGGAACTGTCGTTCGATTTCATTCCAACAGCTGCCGTGCTTTATTCAATTTTGTGTATTCGCCTTGCGACAGCATCTAAAACCAACGCTGTACCGATCGTTGCAATATGAAAAGCGCTGAGGTAGAACACATGGGCCCCCAAACATGCATGGTCGGCCTGCGGCCCAAAGTCCAGAACCTGGTTTCGAGAAGCACTAGCTCAATGCAGAAGTGGCGTCCTCCTCCTGCTGTGGGTTGGGCGAAGATGAATGTTGATGATACGTTATCTCGCTATGGCGAAAGGGGAGCCCTGGCAGTTGTGAGCCGGGATCATACATGCTTCTTCCGTGGAGCATCGGCACTGGTGTGCGAAAGTGTTACTGATCCAGAGATCCTAGAGGCAATGGCATGTTGCGAGGGGCTATCTCTCGCTCTTGACTTAAACTTGCAACAAGTTCAGATTAGCACCGATTGTTCAGCAACAGTCAAGCATATCGAAGAGGCATACTTGGGGCCCAGCAAAGTTATTATGGACGAGATCAAGATGAAGAAGAATATGTTCCAAACCATGGAGATCATACATGAAAAAAGCGAGTGTAATGTTGAAGCACATGTGCTCACAAAAGCTGCTACTTCTTTGCCCTGTGGACGCCATCTTTGGCTCACAGGAACCCCCGAAATTATTTGTATACCTATGACTGTTAATCTTCAATAAAGCAGCTTTTATCCCTCAAAAAAACATCTGAGTATTATATTCTCAGCTGAACCCCCATAATGCCCGTGCGTTGCAGAGGGAGTATTTTTCTCGGCAAGGTGAGCCTGTGATATAAAAGATTTGTATATTTCTTACAGAGGGAGTATCTCTCTGTCAAAAAAAATACTTATGTGTAACTAGTTACTCCTGTCTTTCTACTTCCTTTCGCTGATATGTGGGGCAACCGGCAACGGGGTCCACGTGCCATATGCACAAATTAGAGTGCACAACTTCACGGTAGACACACCCCGGTCGTAGCGCCGCAGTAATTCCCAATGAGCCGTCAAATCACACCCCCCTTTCCAGCTTTAGCAGTAAGCTGGACGGAAGAAGCGGCAATATTTCACTAGGCCTGAATCCCTTTCTCCCTCGCCTGCTTGTTTAGAGAAAACCCCCTCCCGGCGATTGCATAGGGTTTTCTCATGGAGAACCAGGTACGAATTCTTCATCCATCCCCGATAAACCCAAGTCCCTTGGTCGCAGGTAATCCTAGGATGGCAGCCGCCGCCGTTGATGCATTTTTCTTCCTACTGAATCTAGTGTGTTTCATTTGCAGTGCCCAAAGTGCGAGTACCCTACAGGTTTCTGCGCCCTCGGCGAGACGCCACACTTGTTCCTTATCATCCTAACACAGCATTTTGAAATGCGCACAGTATGTTCCTAGAATCCTCTTTGCTATCCGGGAGGGTGGGGTTTTTTTGAACATGTTGTGTTCTCATATTATTTTTCCTGCAGTGTATTATTTGCTCTGCCAGAATACATGTACTCAAGATGCTCGGCCTTGCCATAACTGAATACACTAGTTTAATTGTCACAGTGAAGACAAGCCATGGATATAAGTTTCGAGTTGGGTTCATGAACCAAGAAGATCGCTTCTTTTTTTATGGCCGAACTTGGATAAACTTTCTCAAGTGTTACGGACTGAAAGTTGGCGCAGGACTGTTGATGGAAATAGCAGAACCTGGTCTCATCTTCACTGTGATCTTCCACCCCGACGTCGTTCCAATTGTTCATCCATGTTAGTTTTGTATCTGGTTCTTGCTTGTTGCCTCGATTACTTCTTAATCCACCTATTCTGTCTAACTAATCAAATTTTAACTTTAGAAGTAGCAACGAATCTCTCACGAAGATGCTACTTCTAACTAATATTTTCTTATAATTGGTGGCACATGTAGGTTTTTTTAGAGTAAAGCAGTCTGCTCATTTGTTACTCTGTAATAACTCGGCTGTTACTAATCGCACTGAAGTTGACTAGATCGACATCCACAAGTTCCTACACTTTATTGATCGTCTTGAGGTCCTTGTGGGGCGTTTCAATGGTGGAAGGCCACGTGGGATATGTGTGCCACTGCTGCACTCGTTGAACAGGTCCAACTGTGTCAAGAAACTTATGGTACGAGTTGTTTTCTGTTATATATGTTGTTCATAAACTATTGCTTATACACAATTTTATAGTTGTGATCTTCTTGAAACGGGAACTGCCGAGTTCTATTGTTCCTATACAGATGCCTGGCCATGATCATGTCAGACTTGCGCTTGGTCACAACATGATGTTTATGTCGACCTACTCAATTCCCCTTGGAGGTGAAAAGATACTTATTCATGGGTGGTCTCAAATAATGAAGGCCCGTCCATCTTGGAGAGTAGGACAGAAGATTATGTTCATGCTTTTCCATGGCTCTAAAGCGAATATCCTGTTTATTGACCATGTTGCGAGATGAAGCCGCTTTCAGAAGGTTGTGGATGCGCGGGGTGGCGCCTGGGCCTTGTCCTGGGGCTTGGCGGCCTCACCCTTGGTTAACTGTAGGCAAAGTAGCACTGTTCGAGGCGTGCTTTGTACGGTTGAACCTGTATAAGTACTCATACTGCTTTCAGCTTTGGTTGTTAAGTGCCCCTGCTGGTTTCAGTTAAGGTTGTTAAGTACTACAGTCTGTCTTGTTTCTTCAGTCCTGTCTTCCTCCAGCCGCCAAAACCAAACCAGCGCCGGTGGTGCCGCCTGCTTCCGCCTCCCACGGCTAGCTGCGCCTTAGCGCATGCATTGCCCCCCCCACCGTCTCCTAAATCGTTAACGCCGATGTCCTCCGCGCGCTTTGGTGCACTTGCCGCGGCACCGCCCTCTCGCGTTGTCAACATGGTCAACAAACAATAGGAATCGGCAGAAGTACGTGGAGAGGATGACAGTAGGGGCCCACCATGTCAGCGTATGGAAAAATAAAATGCTTCCTCCTAGTGTTTTCCTGACATCTGGGACCCACGATATTGGGAGCGTATATAGTCAATAGACAAGAGAACAATACAAGATCGGCTGACACCTGGGACGTAGCTACTCGAGCAGTATTTTTTTTGTTTGGTATTGTTGAGACGGAGCAGGGTTTGAACTGGGTTGTGGCCCGTCTAGCCCAGGCTTATATTTTATGTTCACCATGTGACCAGCCCAGCTATTTTTTCTTTGTGAAATGAGCCCAGTTTATTTTTTCTGAAGAATACCCAATCCAGGCCTACTTATTTTTCTACGCCCTAATGGGCTGCAACTCTTTCAAGACGCCTACAAATCTTGAAAGTAATATGAAATGGGTTGTAAATATAAAAACAGATGACAAATTGGCAATTACTTTATAATTTCTGAATTTTATTACATTTTCAGATTCCTATTTCACTGGGCATTAACCTAATTTAAATATATCCTCAAAGTACTTTAAATCTGGCTGGACATTTCGGTATTAAAAATAGTTTGGAACCCACAGAAATATGCGAAATTGGCCCTGGCCAACCAAAAAAACGACTGCAATAAATTGCATAAGAAGTTGCCATGAGCTATATATAAATTACTAAAAAAAGAGGGAGTGGTCTGACTTGTGGGCCTGTTTAGTTGACGCGTATGCAAGATTTTTTTTTGTTATTATATACGTCAACAAACGATTCTAGCAGACGTAACCGTTGGATGTCAATCCAACGGCCGTCGTGTTTCTTCAATCTCTGATCTTCTTGCCCCAACCGCCAAAGCAGCACCTGCGGGACTGCCTACTCCCGCCTCCCGTGGCCGGCTGTGCTGCCACACAGGCCTCAGCGCCCCCTACTACTCCCACCGCTGGCCAGGGCATCCCTCTACTCACTCACACCCCTTGTTATTCTGCGGTGACGGCAACCTCACACCGCGGCCGAACCGGTGAACGCTCGTACTCCTCTCCGCGTGGGCATCCACTGCCGCGTCTTCCTCGGCTCCGCGCCGTCCCCTTCCTATGCCTTGCCATCGTCCACCGCCGTGGTGCTCACGGCGCGGCGTGGTCAATGTGGTCAACGACGGACTTCCATCGGAAGAGTACTGTACGTGGAGAGGCTGACAGCTGGGTCCACGGCAGCCGCAAGGAAGTGCCTCCTTATTACGCGCAAAATAATTATTCCTCCACCTGACAGCGGGGACCCACCAGACGGGCCACCAGTATTTTGCGAAAAAAATCATTTCCCCCTGACTGCTGGGACCCACCGGATGGGCCACCGTATTTCGCAAAAAAAAAGTTCCCCCCCGCTGTCAGCTCGGACCCACCGGAAGGGCCTCCTTATTACGCACAAAAAAATGAATACTCCCCCGGCTAGCTGGGACCCATCTTGGTGGGAGGCTGACTTGTGGGCCTACTAAGTTGACGGGGACGAAGGGCTTTGTCAACTTAATCAATATGAACAATTCTAGCTCCAGTGACCCTACGATGTCCATCCAACGGCCGTAGTGCTTCTTCAACCTCTGGTCTTCTTGCCCCAGCCGCCCAAAGCAGCGCCGGTCGTGCCGCATGCTCCTGCCTCCCGTGGCCGGCTGTGCTGCCGCGGAGGCCTCACCGCCCCCTACTATTCCCACCGCTAGCCAGGCCCTGCGGCGACGGCAGCCTCACACCGCAGCTGAACCAGTGAACCCTCGTACTCCTCTCCGCGCGGGCTTCCACTGTCGTGTCTTCCCCGGCTCAGCGTCGTCCCCTTCCTAGGCCTCGCTGTCGTCCACCGCCGTGGTGCTCTCGGCGCGGCGTGGTCAATGTGGTCAATGAACGACTTCCATCGGAAGAGTATTGTGCGTGGAGACGCTGATAGCTGGGTCCACGGCCGCAGCAAGGAAGTGCCTCCTTATTACGCGCAAAATAATTATTCCTCCACCTGACAGCGGGGACCCACCGGACGGGCGACCGTATTTCGTGAAAAAATGTTTTCTCCTGACTGCTGGGACCCACCAGCTACATCTTGGCATGCAAGGAAGTGCCTGAAAGTCGGGACCCACCTGGTCGAAGCGTACATAGCATTGTCATTCTGGTCGCGAACGTGTACGTACATATATACTGGTCAATGTAGAGGTGCGCACGTGTCATAGTAGAGGCGCGCACGTAGCATGTACACGTACGTACAGCGGCCAGCGTGCAAGAAAGAAAATACGGCCACGTATGTGTACATACGGGCGGGGTCTCGAACGCCTACTCGCGCATACGTACGGCCAGGGCTCGTGTACATGGCTGGGTCGGAACGGAGAAACAACGTCGTCGTCGTGTTCATGGGGAGGCAACGGAATGCTCGTGTTCATGGGGAGGCAATGGAATGCATCGTGTTCATGGGGAGGCAACGGAATGCGTCGTGTTCATCGGGAGGGCTTGGACGGAACATCCGATGGAAATGAGGCCTGACGTACCGCAGAACGGAGGAAACGGCCTTGTGTTCGACCGGCCATGTTCGAAATGGGATCTTGTTGATCGGGAGGGGTCTGGCGTACCACAAAACGGAGGAAACGGACCTCCTACGGTCGAAACGGGTGTCCTGTTCATCGGGAGGGGTGTGGCATACCGCAAAACGGACGAAACAACCTCCTACGGTCGAAACGGGGTCCTGTTCATCGGGAGGGGTGTGGCGTACCGCAAAACGGGACTCCACAGGATACTGTTCATCTCCACCGTTGCCCCCTCCAGCCTCCACGAGCTACTGTTCATCCACCGTCGACCTCCACATGCGACTATTCATCCACAGGCTCCTGTTCATCCAGCCTCCACCTCGCGCTACTCCACCGGCTACTGTTCAACCAGCCCTCTCCACGGGTTCCTGTTCAACCACCCCTCCACGGGCTACTGCTCATCCTGCCATCCACCGTCTGCTGTTCATCCTGCCCTCCACAGGGTGGTCCTGTTCATCCAGCCCTCCACAGGGTCATGTTCATCCAGCCCCAACCGTCTCGATCGATCGGGGTCCTGTTCATCCAGAGGCAACACCACGGGGTCCTGTTCATCCACCCCCACTGGGAACTGTTCATCCACCCCCCCAACGCTCACTGTTCATCCAGAGGCAGCATCGATCTGCTTCAGTTAGCAGCAGTAGCGAAGGAATCACTCAATCGGGTTCAGTTAACAGCCATCGATCGATCGCTCGGGTTCAGTAACGCGTAGCCTGCAGTGCAATCGCTCGGGTTTAGTTAGAGCCCAACGCCTCGCTCGGGTTCAATTAGAGCCAACGCCACGCACACACACGTGTACGTGTACGAGAGAAACGTGCATCGCTCGGCCCCCGACCTCCCACCATAACCGGGAACTCCCCGAAATTTTCCTCGCCCTCGCTTCTACCACGGTTTTTTCCGTCATGGACGGCCCAAAGAATGCCATGCAGCTGCGTCTCCGGCCCGCCCCGGACGAAAAGCCCATTTTCTGTCATGGTTTTTATTCATAGAAGTAGGAGCCCACCACATCTATGATGATACCGGGTTTTGTCACAATTATCGTCATAGAAGTGTCATATGTATGACAGAAAAAAAATTCATTCGGCCCAAAATGTCACGGATGTGTCTTTTTTTTGTAGTGGATGCGTGTGGGAAATGGTTCCAAAGTCGATGTGATCGCCGTTGACACGCTACCTCTACATCTACCTTCGGGATTAGTTTTATACCTAAATAATTGTTATTTGGTGCCAGCGTTGAGCATGAACATTATATCTGGATCTTGTTTAATGCGAGACGGTTATTCATTTAAATCAGAGAATAATGGTTGTTCTATTTATATGAGTAATATCTTGTATGGTCATGCACCCTTGATGAGTGGTCTATTTTACTAAATCTTGATAGTAGTGATACACATGTTCATAGTATTGAAGCCAAAAGATGCAGAGTTGATAATGATAGTGCAACTTATTTGTGGCACTGTCGTTTAGGTCATATTGGTGTAAAGCGCATGAAGAAACTCAATTCTGATGGACTTCTGGAATCACTTGATTATGAATCACTTGGTACTTGCGAACCATGCCTCATGGGCGAGATGACTAAAACTCCGTTCTTCGGAACAATGGAGTGAGCAACAGAGTTATTGGAAATCATACATACTAATGTATGTGGTCCAATGAACATTGAAGCTCGCGGCGGATATCGTTATTTTCTCACCTTCACAGATGATTTGGGGAGATATGGGTATATCTACTTAATGAAACATAAGTCTGAAACATTTGAAAAGTTCAAAGAATTTCAGAGTGAAGTGGAAAATCATCGTAACAAGAAAATCAAATTTCTACGATCTGATCATAGAGGTGAATATTTGAGTTATGAGTTTGTACTTCATTTGAAATAATGCAGAATAGTTTCGCAACTCACGCCACCTGGAACACCACAACGTAATGGTGTGTCCGAACGTCGTAACCACACTTTATTAGATATGGTGTGATGTCTCTCACTGATTTACCGCTATCGTTTTGGGGTTATGCTTTAGAGACAGCTGCATTCACGTTAAATAGGGCACCATCTAAATCCGTTGAGACGACACCTTATGAACTGTGGTTTGGCAAGAAACCTAAGTTGTCGTTTCTTAAAATTTAGGGCTGCGATGCTTATGTGAAAAAGCTTCAACCTGATAAGCTTGAACCCAAATCGGAGAAATGTGTCTTCATAGGATACCCAAAGGAGACTGTTAGGTACACCTTCTATCACAGATCCGAAGGCAAGATATTCGTTGCTAAGAATGGATCCTTTCTACACAAGGAGTTTCTCTCGAAAGAAGTGAGTGGGAGGAAAGTAGAACTTGACGAGGTAATTGTACTTTCTCCCTTATTGGAAAATAGTTCATCACTAAAATTAGTTCCAGTGATTCCTACACCAGTAAGTGAGGAAGCTAATGATGATGATCATGAAACTTCTGATCAAGTTACTACCGAACCTCGTAGGTCGACCAGAGTAAGATCCGCACCAGAGTGGTACGGTAATCCTGTTCTGGAAGTCATGTTACTTGACCATGACGAACCTACGAACTATGAGGAAGCGATGATGAGCCCAGATTCCGCAAAATGGCTTGAGGCCATGAAATCTGAGATGGGATCCATGTATGAGAACAAAGTATGGACTTTGGTTGACTTACCCGATGATCGGCAGGCCATAGAGAATAAATGGATCTTCAAGAAGAAGACTGACGCTGACGGTAATATTACTATCTACAAAGCTCGACTTGTTGTAAAAGGTTTTCGACAAGTGCAAGGAGTTGACTATGATGAGACCTTCTCACCCGTAGCAATGCTTAAGTCCGTCCGAATCATGTTTGCAATTGCCACATTTTATGATTATGAAATTTGGCAAATGGATGTCAAAATTGCATTCTTAATGGATATCTTAAAGAAGAGTTGTATATGATGCAACCAGAAGGTTTTGTCGATCCAAATGGTGCTAACAAAGTGTGCAAGCTCCAGCGATCCATTTATGGACTGGTGCAAGCCTCTCAGAGTTGGAATATACACTTTGATAGTGTGATCAAAGCATATGGTTTTATACAGACTTTTGGAGAAGCCTGTATTTACAAGAAAGTAAGTGGGAGCTCCGTAGCATTTCTGATATTATATGTAGATGACATATTATTGATCAGAAATGATACTGAATTTACGAATAGCATAAAAGGATTCTTGAATAAGAATTATTCAATGAATGACCTTGGTGAAGCTGCTTATATATTGGGCATCAAGATCTATAGAGATAGATCAAGGCGCTTAATTGGACTTTCACAAAGCACATACCTTGATAGTGTTTTGAAGAAGTTCAAAATGGATCAGGCAAAGAAAGGGTTCTTGCCTGTATTACAAGGTGTGAAGTTGAGTCAAACTCAATGCCCGACCACTTCAGAAGATAGAGAGAAAATGAAAGGTGTTCCCTATGCTTCAGCCATAGGCTCTATCATGTATGCAATGTTGTGTACCAGACCTGATGTGTGCCTTGCTATCAGTTTTGCAGGGAGGTACCAAAGTAATCCAGGAGTGGATCACTGGACAGTGGTCAAGAATACCCTGAAATACCAGAAAAGGACTAAGCATATGTTTCTCGTATATGGAGGAGACAAAGAGCTCGTCGTAAATGGTTACGTCGATGCAAGCTTTGATACTGATCCGGATGACTCTAAGTCACAAACCGTGTTTTTATTAAATGGTGGAGCTGTCAGTTGGTACAGTTCCAAGCGGAGCGTCGTGGCGGGATCTACGTGTGAAGCGGAATAGATAGCTGCTTCAGAAGCAGCAAATGAAGGATTCTGGATGAAGGAGTTCATATCCAATCTAGGTGTCATATCTTGTGCATCGAGTCCAATGAAAATCTTTTGTGACAATACGGGTGCAATTGCCTTGGCAAAGGAATCCAGATTTCACAAGAGAACCAAGCACATCAAGAGACGCTTCAATTCCATCCGCAGTCAAGTCAAGGAGCGAGACATAGAGATTTTCAAGATACAAACGGATCTAAATGTTGTAGACCCATTGACTAAGCCTCTCTCACGAGCAAAACAAGATCAACACCAAGACTCCATGGGTGTTAGAATCATTACAATGTAATCTAGATTATTGACTCTAGTGCAAGTGGGAGACTGAAGGAAATATGCCCTAGAGGCAATAATAAAGTTGTTATTTATATTTCCTTATATCATGATAAATGTTTATTATTCATGCTAGAATTGTATTAACCGGAAACTTAGTACATGTGTGAATACATAGACAAATAGAGTGTCACTAGTTTGCCTCTACTTGACTAGCTCGTTGAATCAATGATGGTTATGTTTCCTAACCATAGACATGAGTTGTCATTTGATTAACGGGATCACATCATTAGAGAATGATGTGATTGACTTGACCCATCCGTTAGCTTACCACGATGATCATTTAGTTTGTTGCTATTGCTTTCTCCATAACTTATACATGTTCCTATGACTATGAGATCATGCAACTCCCGAATACTGGAGGAACACTTTGTGTGCTACCAAACGTCACAACGTAACTAGGTGATTATAAAGGTGCTCTACAAGTGCCTCCGATGGTGTTTATTGAGTTGGCATAGATCGAGATTAGGATTTGTGATACGTCTCCAATGTATTTATAATTTTTGATTGCTCCATGCTATATTATCTACTGTTTTGGACGTTATTGGGCTTTATTATCCACTTTTATATTATTTTTGGGACTAACCTATTAACCGGAGGCCCAACCCAAAATTGTTGTTTCTGCCTGTTTTAGGGTTCCAAAGAAAAGGAATATCAAACGGAGTCCAAACGGAACGAAACCTTCGGGAACATGATTTTCTCAACGAATAAGACCAGAGAGACTTGGACCCTACGTCAAGAAATAAAACAGGAGGCACGAGGTAGGGGGGCGCGCCCACCCCCACCAGGCGCGCCCTCCACCCTCGTGGGCCCCTTGTTGCTCCACTGACGTACTCCTTCCTCCTATATATATCCACGTACCCCCAAACGATCAGAACAGGAGCCAAAACCCTAATTCCACCGCCGTAACTTTCTGTATCCACGAGATCCCATCTTGGGGCCTGTTCCGGAGCTCCACCGGAGGGGGCATCAATCACGGAGGGCTTCTACATCAACACCATAGCCTCTCCGATGAAGTGTGAGTAGTTTACCTTAGACCTACGGGTCCATAGTTAGTAGCTAGATGGCTTCTTCTCTCTTTTTGGATCTCAACACAATATTCTCCCAATCTCTTGTGGAGATCTATTCGATGTAATCTTGTTTTTATGGTGTGTTCGTTGAGATCGATGAATTGTGGGTTTATGATCAAGTCTATCTATGAATAATATTTGAATCTTCTATGAATTATTTTATGTATGATTGGTTATCTTTGCAAGTCTCTTCGAATTATCAGTTTGGTTTGGCCTACTAGATTGATCTTTCTTGCAATGGGAGAAGTGCTTAGCTTTGGGTTCAATCTTGCGGTGTCCTTTCCCGGTGACAGTAAGGGCAGAAAGGCACGTATTGTATTGTTGCCATCGAGGATAACAAGATGGGGTTTTCTTCATATTGCATGAGTCTATCCCTCTACATCATGTCATCTTGCTTAAGGCGTTACTCTGTTTTTAACTTAATACTCTAGATGCATGTTGGATAGCGGTCGATGAGTGTTGTAAAAGTAGTAGATGCAGGCAGGAGTCGGTCTATTTGTCTCGGACGTGATGCCTATATACATGATCATACCTAGATATTCTCATAACTATGCTCAATTCTGTCAATTGCTCAACAATAATTTGTTCTCCCACCACAGAATACTTATGCTCTCGAGAAAAGCCACTAGTGAAACCTATGGCCCCCGGTCTATCTTCATCATATTGATGTGACGCCCGGATAATTAAGCTATAGTGATCCCACGCTAATGGTGCCACGTCACCACGGTTACCGCTACTAATCTATCGTTAGATCAAAACCGGTCCAAATCAAATTCAAAGTTTGGTAAATAATAAAAGTTTTCAGACATTAAAATAAAAATGTTCGGTTTGTACTAAATATTACATAGATAAATATGGTGTAGTAAACACATTTTTATAAAAGGCCTAAATAATTTAAAATGATTTAAAACAGAAAAGTAAATAAATAAAAGAAAAGAAAATACGAAAAAGAAAAACTAAAAAACAAACAAAGAAAAACCCCC
>NC_057812.1:110971601-110979442 GCF_018294505.1 Triticum aestivum
CTCCCGCTCGATCTGGAGCCGCCGCCGCCCGTCTCCGGCTCGCCTCCACCCCTCGCTCCTCTTCCCCGACCTGATCTGGATCAGGAAGGGGCAATGAGCCCGACGCCCCCTTCATCAACGCCGTTGCCGTACGACACAACCGCCGCACGTGGACAATGTCGTCGCCTCGTCCCGCCACTACCTCGTTGGACCGCCTCCCTGTCTCCGTCGATCGTCCCCATCCTCCTCCCCACGGGTCGCCCCCGAGCCTCGATGCCCACGTGCCCCTGCAAACGCCGGTGAGGCCCTCGGCCTCCGCCTCCCCTCTCCCCTTCCTTTCGTCCGCGCTCACCACGCCCGGCCGCATCCTGCAGCTCCGCACGACGCGAGCCCCGCACCTAGTGTGTCCCCGCTCGTCCGCCCGCGGCCTGCCGGCGTCGCCCGCTTGTGCGCCCCGTGTTGGAGCCGCCTTCCCCCTGCCATCGCCCCGACTCCGCCCCGGTACGTTCGCGCCTCACCCGGCTCACGCCCGACGCATGGCCGCGCCCCTGCTCCTCTGTGAGCCGCTGCGCCCGCTGTGCTGCTCTCCCCTGCGCGCTCGGACGGCTCACCGCCTCGCACGCGCCCCGTCTCGTGCGCGCCCACCATGGCCGTCTCCCCTGCTGCTGCTCTTGCTGCCATCCCGTGGCGCCGCCCTCCGTTCCCTTGGCCGGCGTCGTGGGCGCCGGCGGCCTCGCCACGCCCGTGGCTGCCCCCCCTTCCTGTCGATCTGGGCGCTCGCCCAGTCGGGCGCTGACGCCCAGCGCCCGCACCACTATGGCCTCTAAGCCAATGACGAAGGGGCCCCACGCCCCCAGAGAACGTTTCTGTTAAAAAAAGAAGTTAAAAAATATATAAAAAAATAAATAAATAATAAATAATAAAATTAATTAACTAATTAATTAACTTAATTAATTCTGATTAACTTAGCCAATTAAGATTAATTAATCTAATGACTAATTAACCTAATTAACTACTATTAATTAGCTAACAGAGTATGACAGTGGGGCCCACCCCCTATTACTACTAATTAGGTTAATTAAAATGTTTAATTAAAAATGTGTAACTGACCAGTGGGACCCACTGGTCAAGTTGACCAGTCAACTCTGTTGAATGCTGACATCAGCATGACATCATGCTGATGTCATTATTCCATTTTTGAATTAATTTAATTAACTAATTAAATTCCAGAAATTAATAAAATCTTTAGAAAATCATAACTTTTAATCCGTAACTCGGATTAAATTATTTTCAACATGAAAGTTGCTCTGAACGACGAGATGATTCCGAATATGCAACCCGTTCGTCCGCCACACCCCCCTAACCTATCGAACTCGCAACTTTCCCCCTCGGCTCCTCTGCCCGAAAACACGGAACCCCGGGAATACTTCCCGGATGCTTCCCCCCTTCACCGGTATCACCTCATATCGCGTTAGAACACGTCTAGCTCTGCCTGTTATCCTGTTATGCACTTGCTTGCTATGTATTTACTGTTTCTCCCCCCTCTTCTCTTCGGTAGACCCCGTGACAATGCTGATGCCTCAGTTCGACTACGGTGTTGGTGACTCGTCCTTCTTGCCAGAGCAACCAGGCAAGCCCCCCCCCTTGATCACCAGATATCGCCTACTCTTCTCTATACTGCTTGCATTAGAGTAGTGTAGCTTGTTACTGCTTTCCGTTAATCCTATCCTGATGCATAGCCTGTCCTTGCTACTACTGTTGTTACCTTTACCTGCAATCCTACATGCTTAGTATAGGATGCTAGTATTTTTCATCTGTGGCCCTACATTCTTGTCCGTCTGCTGTGCTATACTATCGGGCCGTGATCACTCGGGAGGTGATCACGGGTATATACTATATACGTTATACATGATACATGTGGTGACCAAAGACGGGTCGGCTGGTGGAGCACCCGCGAGTGGATCTTTGTGGCGGAGCGACAGGGCAGGTTGAGACCGCCTAGGAGAGAGGTGGGCCTGGCCCTGTTCGGTGTTCGTGGATATTTAACACGCTTAACGAGATCTTGGTTTTTGATCTGAGTTGGCTATGAGCCTATACGCACTAACCAACTACATGGGAAAGATATGGGCACTCGGCGTCGTGGTATCAGCCGAAGCACTTCGTGACGTCAGCGACTGAGCGTCACGCGCCGAATTGGACTGGAACGCCACTAGGCTAGGTCTGCTTTCGGCCGCCCTCGCAACGTGCAGGTGTGTTCAGGGTGATGGGCCTAGACCCCTGGGCGCCTAGGTTTAGACCGGCGTGCTGACCTCTCTGTTGAGCCTAGGTGGGGCTGCGACGTGTTGATCTTCCGCGGCCGGGCATGACCCAGGGAAGTGTGTCCGGCCAAATGGGATCAAGCGTGTTGGGTAAGTTGGTGCACCCCTGCAGGGAAGTTGATCTATTCGAATAGCCGTGATCTTCGGCAATAGGACAACTTGGAGTTGTACCTTGACCTTATGACAACTAGAACCGGATACTTAATAAAACACACCCTTCCAAGTTCCACAGACAACCCGGTGATCGCTTTTCTACAGGGCGACGAGGAGAGGATCGCCGGGTAGGATTATGCTATGCGATGCTACTGGAGATGCTACTTGGAGTTGCTACTTGGAGATGCTACTTGGAGGACTTCAATCTACTCTCTTCTACATGCTGCAAGACGGAGGCTGCCAGAAGCGTAGTCTTCGATAGGACTAGCTATCCCCCTCTTATTCTGGCATTCTACAGTTCAGTCCACTGATATGGCCTTCTTACACATATACCCATGCATATGTAGTGTAGTTCCTTGCTTGCGAGTACTTTGGATGAGTACTCACGGTTGCTTTCTCCCCCTTTTTCCCCCTTTCCTTTCTTTCTGGTTGTCGCAACCAGATTCTCGAGCCCTGGAGCCAGACGCCACTGTTGACGATGATTCCTATTACACTGGAGGTGCCTACTACTACATGCAGGCCACTGACGACGACCAAGAGTAGTTAGGAGGATCCCAGGCAAGAGGCATGCGCCTCTTTCGATCTGTATCCCAGTTTGTGCTAGCCATCTTATGGCAACTTGTTTAACTTATGTCTGTACTCAGATATTGTTGCTTCCGCTGACTCGTCTATGATCGAGCACTTGTATTCGAGCCCTCGAGGCCCCTGGCTTGTATTATGATGCTTGTATGACTTATTTATGTTTTAGAGTTGTGTTGTGATATCTTTCCGTGAGTCCCTGATCTTAATCGTATACATTTGCGTGCATGATTAGTGTACGATTAAATCGGGGGCGTCACAAGTTGGTATCAGAGCCGACTGCCTGTAGGAATCCCCTTTCCAACTCCTTGGCCGAAGTCGAGTCTAGACATTGAAAACTGTTTTACTAACATGGTTGTGCGGCCCATGGGCTCACGTCGCCATTTGGGTGGTATTAGGATCTTTTACTCCTCGTCTATACTCTGGGATTCTGATCTCTCTTCTATTCGGGTTAAGTGATTTTGCTAAAATCTAACTCTAGGTTCTCGCTACCACTTCTTGCCGGAGAACCCTTTCATTACGGATGGTCGACTGCTTCAACGGAATATTCTGACAATACTCTCCGATATTTTCTCGAGACCTTATGCCTATTGCTTTTGCAATTCCCTGCCATCGAAAAATCCCTATGGATAAATACTTACGCCTGTCATTTTTACTTTTATTCCCAGTTGGTCTTGTTATTACAAGATACCCCGAAATACTCGTCATTGTTTCGATAATCCTTTGAGCTTAACGCCTTACTGTTCTTTGTCACCTGAATACCCCTACAGATAATTCTCGCACTTATCGAGTATCCGCTTATCCCCAGTTGTTCATATGCTTTTCAAAATACTTGGAAATACTACCCGATCTTCCGAGTATCCTCCTCAAACTATTGCTCGGCAAATACTTGTCTGCTTGCAATATGGATGCTTTCCATATGTGTAGCAATATTCATTAGTATCCTTTGACACCATCATTTCGATCCTACCGATTCAACATGTGTGTGAAAGCACGCAATCATCAGTTGATCCTTTTAAACTATCTTCCCGGCTCAGACGTCATTTTAAACATGAGCTGGTTCTTAACCAATCAATGCCTTGATCGGTTGTGTTTCTAAGTCTATTGAACTTATTCATTTTCAACCAGAACGATTGCTTCTGATCCCTTGATTTGGAAATCATAAAATTTCTTTGCATTAAGCTTTGATTAGTTAGTTGTTTCTAAAATCCAATGCCTTTGCATTGTTTCTTCCTCTGTTGAGTACCGATGCTTACAGCAGATGCTTTGAGAACCATCGGATCCTTTGTTAGATTTTACCCGACAACGTCCCTCATATTCAATCACTTTGGAAGTTCTTTCCCTAATACATAATGTCGTTGGTAAATCCTATTCTCTGATTTGGCCAACCATGCTCTGCTTTCGAGCTGGTGATATCTACTATTGAAGCTTGTGGTATATATTTCCACGATAACCTGATGGGTTGAACATATGCCTTCTCTAAACCGTGTGAACCCGAAAGTTTTCACGAGTCATACACTCCTGGTATTTTGCCAGATAAAATTTCAACACTACAACTTCCTCGAAAATGAGAAGTGAATGAAAGGTTATACATTGGAGAAGTGGGAGTCGACCTTGAACTTTATGTTCATGCCCATGGACACGATGTACATCTTCTCATCGAAGCTTCTTTTAAAACTAATTATTCCCTTGATATAAGTTCATCTTATATCTGGGGTCTGCCCTTTTACAATCATGGTTCCGACCATGTTCTCCTTTAAATACCATTTTCGATGCAAGTGTAAGCACTTGTCTTCTGTGGATCAATACCCCGGTCCAACCTCTACTTTGATCCGTCTTCGAGTATTACCCCCCTGGTATCTCGAGATTATCTTGGAACTGCATAACTTCTTATGAGTTCTTCATCAAGTACTACATTCTCACTGATTACAATTTTTCATGGGCTTTGAGTTATTAAACACTCAAAGACACCGATAACTGAGCCGAGTCCGCACTACGGTTCAACAACTCTTCATAATCTTCTTTAAGTACGAGTTTGTACCCGGTCACGGCATTCCTAGCCTGTTTGGCTATATCATTGTCTTGATGATTTTAACTGTGCTACCTGGTCCTTCTTCTTGGAGCACAATTTTTGATGATGGGCTAAGCTTACGTTAATTTTTCTCGTCATATCATTTCGCCTTTAACAACAAGCTTGATTTTCGAGTTTGTGTCGCACTCGTGGTTCCAATAACCTTTCGCTTCATCATTCCTTTGACTTGATGTCATTGCCATTCAATTACATCTTCATGAAATATCTCGACAATTGTGTCGTGATCATCATCGGCATTAAGAGCTCTTCCAGGATATCAACCGGATTCATGAAGAGAAATACCATCCTTGCCCTCGATGAGTTGTGTTATCATCGGCCACTTATTGCCTTCCCTCCAACACAAACTTGTTCGTGCTTTGTGATATACCTTGAGACCCTTGCTATCCAGCAATTGTTCTTCTTTACCTTGGAATATTCCCATCTTTTATGTCAAGGAGGTCGTGGGAATTTCACCACCTCTTAAGAATTCTTGGTATGGTGATACTTCCCACCATCACCATTCTTTCTTGGGTCCTCGTGTTGATTCCAACCGGGGTACCAACAAGTGAGCGGTGCTGTTTGGATTCTGCCCTTCTAGCAACCCTATTGCTTTGAAGTTAATGGTCGAACGTTCATTCTTAGACTATTGATCACTGAATCACCATTCTAACATTTGATCATGCTACCTAAGACCATACTTCGGGTGCACCTTTCAACCAATGTGTAATTGTGTATGTTTTCCTCGAGCATACATCTTTATATCATTTGATCCGACTAATTATATCTCCTTGTTCACATAACTGTGGAAAACCACCTTGTTGGAACTCTCGATGAAGTGTCACTGAGTTCATCAGCTACCTCCTCATCCTCTTCTTGGTTTAATGATGAACTCTTGTTTCGAAACTCGCTTCCATAGTTCATTTCTCGAGAATCTTACATTGTCATCTCGTCAAATTGTGTTGCACCTTTTCTTCTCTGGCATCCTAAGTCAGAGGTTTCCTGACACCAATCGGATCTGAACCTCGGTTAGATATGATGGTTGGGACATTTCCAAGAGTTATAACATTGGTCTTTATATGACTCGGTAAGGTGATGTCATGCCTAGCACACCTGGCCAGAGGACCTATTGTTATAGTTTCCTTTTTGCCAAGGTTAGTCATTCTTCCGTGAGGAAATTGTAAGACTTATTCTATAAGTTGTTCCTGATGGATCCTTTTTGTTTCCAAAGTCTGATCTTCACCTGTTGGCCATGTCAATGCTATCTCGAGGCATGTCTATGGTACTCCGATTTTCAACAGGAACATTTGAAGCCCAATGCTAAATGTTTCCTGCTCAATTATCCAAACACCGTTGTATGGGTAATGTCATGAAATTTCTCTCCCCTACCTAAAGAGTTTTCTACATTATATCCTGTCATGGATATCATACTCTGCTTGTCCTTGGGAAGGATATACCCTTGACATATGTGTT
The DNA here is from genome assembly GCF_018294505.1 of Triticum aestivum. NCBI lineage: Eukaryota > Viridiplantae > Streptophyta > Magnoliopsida > Poales > Poaceae > Triticum > Triticum aestivum. The sequence continues at coordinate 110,978,172 of NC_057812.1, forward strand.
TAGACACATTTTCCTTTCCATTTTTCTGTTTAAATCTGATAATCATATTTTCCTTTCCATTGGTTGGTTTAACGTTTCTTGTGATCTATATGATCTAATCAGTAACATTCTCCTGCTTATGTAAACACCTCGTTGTACAATGCTGTCAGTAACACCCTGTTACTATTGTTGGTGACATCCCGATAACCACCGATGGACGAGAACTTTGCCTATTGGTCTGCCTCTTTTCAACGAGTAGGAAAATGGTTCTCTTCGTCCCTCACCCTTGGTACCGACTTTGTTGCCGACATAACTGATAGGCTACTCTCTGACATGTCTTGCTATCATGGCCGTGCCAGATGTCGACGCCCTTCCTACTTTAACCACATGGTGGGCCCATAACCCCCAGTTCCACAGGATCAAAACCTGACTCTCCTGTACACCCCCTGTTCCCAAAGTTATTCCTCCCGCGTGGACTCGTATGTAATTCATGAGCCACCTTCCAATGAGATCATCAATTCTGGCATCGGACACAATAATTATTCCGTTGCTTGAAACCCCTTTTCACCTTCTGCCTAGGCAATGAACGATTGCCTGGCTGCTTGAAACTTCTTATTGTACCTTCCAACTTTACTCTCGATGTGTTTTATTTTGTTCAACTCGAGAGGTACTCATATGCTCATTCATGGGTTAATCCTAGATTATTACCCTTATAGCATTCTGTCATTGCTGATCTGCCCCGTTACCTATTCTTAAATACGATGAAGATCCCGAAGAAAGGATGCCGACTTCATCATGATGACCTGGAGCAGAGAAATGAAGACATCACCAAAAAGGGATCAACTACTTCGGAAAGAGCAATTAAAACCGAGAACACTCGCTAGAATTTCGTAACTAGAATCTTCTTCCCCCTTACGCCTCCTAAATCTCGGGACGAGATTTCTTGTAGTGGAGGAGAATTGTGATGCCCGGATAATTAAGCTACAGTGATCCCGCGCTAATGGTGCCACGTCACCACGGTTACCGCTACTAATCTATCGTTAGATCAAAACCTGTCCAAATCAAATTCAAAGTTTGGTAAATAATAAAAGTTTTCAGACATTAAAATAAAAATGTTGGTCTGTACTAAATATTACATAGATAAATATGGTGTAGTAAACATATTTTTATAAAAGGCCTAAATAATTTAAAATGATTTAAAACAGAAAAGTAAATAAATAAAAGAAAAGAAAATACGAAAAAGAAAAACTAAAAAACAAACAAAGAAAAACCCCAGGGCTTCGGCCCGGCAG
>NC_057812.1:110980196-111001494 GCF_018294505.1 Triticum aestivum
GCAATGAGCCCGACGCCCCCTTCATCAACGCCGTTGCCGTACGACACAATCGCCGCACGTGGACAATGTCGCCGCCTTGTCCCGCCACTACCTCGTCGGACCTCCTCCCCGTCTCCGTCGATCGTCCCCGTCCTCCTCCCCACGGGTCGCCCCCGAGCCTCGATGCCCATGTGCCCCTGCAAATGCCGGTGAGGCCCTCGGCCTCCGCCTCCCCTCTCCCCTTCCTTTTGTCCGCGCTCACCGCGCCCGGCCGCGTCCCGCAGCTCCGCACGACACGAGCCCCGCACCTAGTGTGTCCCCGCTCGTCCGCCCGCGGCCTGCCGGCGTCGCCCGCTTGTGCGCCCCGTGTTGGAGCCGCCTTCCCCCTGCCATCGCCCCGACTCCGCCCCAGTGCGTTCACGCCTCACCCGGCTCACGCCCGACGCATGGCCGCACCCCTGCTCCTCTGTGAGCCGCTGCGCCCGCTGTGCTGCTCTCCCCTGCGCGCTCGGATGGCTCACCGCCTCGCACGCGCCCCGTCTCGTGCGCGCTCACCATGGCCGTCTCCCTTGCTGCTGCTCTTGCCGCCATCCCGTGGCGCCGCCCTCCATTCCCTTGGTCGGCGTCGTGGGCGCCGGCGGCCACGCCGGCGGCCTCGCCACGCCCGTGGGTGCCCCCCCTTCCTGTCGATCTGGGCGCTCACCCAGTCTGGCACCGACGCCCAGCGCCCGCACCACTATGGCCTCGAAGCCAATGACGAAGGGGCCCCACGCCCCCAGAGAACGTGTCTGTTAAAAAAAGTTAAAAAAATATATAAAAAAATAAATCAACAATAAATAATAAAAATAATTAATTAATTAATTAACTAATTAATTAACTTAATTAATTCTGATTAACTTAGCTAATTAAGATTAATTAATCTAATGACTAATTAACCTAATTAACTACTATTAATTAGCTAACAGAGTATGACAGTGGGTCCCACCCCCTATTATTACTAATTAGGTTAATTAAAATGTTTAATTAAAAATGTGTCACTGACTAGTGGGACCCACTGGTCAAGTTGACCAGTCAACTCTGTTGACTGCTGACATCAGCATGACATCATGCTGATGTCATTATTCCATTTTCGAATTAATTTAATTAACTAATTAAATTCCAGAAATTAGTAAAATCTTTAGAGAATCATAACTTTTAATCCGTAACTCGGATTAAATTATTTTCAACATGAAAGTTGCTCTGAACGACGAGATGATTCCGGATACGCAACCCGTTCGTCCGCCACACCCCCTAACCTATCGAACTCGCAAGTTGCCCCCTCCGGCTCCTCTGCCCGAAAACATGGAACCCCGGGAATACTTCCCGGATGCTTCCCCCCTTCACCGGTATCACCTCATACCGCGTTAGAGCACGTCTAGCTCTGCCTGTTATCCTGTTATGCACTTGCTTGCTATGTATTTACTATTTCTCCCCCCTCTTCTCTTCGGTAGACCCCGTGATGATGCTGATGCCTCAGTTCGACTACGGTGTTAGTGACTCGTCCTTCTTGCCAGAGCAACCAGGCAAGCCCCCCCCCCCTTGATCACTAGATATCGCCTACTCTTCTCTACACTGCTTGCATTAGAGTAGTGTAGCTTGTTACTGCTTTCCGTTAATCCTATCCTGATGCATAGCCTATCCTTGCTACTACTGTTGTTACCTTTACCTGCAATCCTACATGCTTAGTATAGGATGCTAGTATTTTTCATCTGTGGCCCGACATTCTTGTCCGTCTGTTGTGCTATACTATCGGGCCGTGATCACTCGGGAGGTGATCACGGGTATATACTATATACGTTATACATGATACATGTGGTGACCAAAGACGGGTCGGCTGGTGGAGCACCCACGAGTGGATCTTTGTGGCGGAGCGACAGGGCAGGTTGAGACCGCCTAGGAGAGAGGTGGGCCTGGCCCTGTTCGGCGTTCGCGGATATTTAACACGCTTAACGAGATCTTGGTATTTGATCTGAGTTGGCTACGAGCCTATACGCACTAACCAACTACGTGGGAAAGATATGGGCACTCGGCGTCGTGGTATCAGCCGAAGCACTTCGTGACGTCAGCGACTGAGCGGCGTGCGCCGAATTGGACTGGAACGCCACTAGGCTAGGTCTGCTTTCGGCCGCCCTCGCAACGTGCAGGTGTGTTCAGGGTGATGGGCCCAGACCCCTGGGCGCCTAGGTTTAGACCGGCGTGCTGACCTCTCTGTTGAGCCTACGTGGGGCTGCGACGTGTTGATCTTCCGCGGCCGGGCATGACCCAGGGAAGTGTGTCCGGCCAAATGGGATCAAGCGTGTTGGGTAAGTTGGTGCACCCCTGCAGGGAAGTTGATCTATTCGAATAGCCGTGATCTTCGGTAACAGGACGACTTGGAGTTGTACCTTGACCTTATGACAACTAGAACCGGATACTTAATAAAACACACCCTTCCAAGTTCCAAAGACAACCCGGTGATCACTTTTCTACAGGGCGACGAGGAGAGGATCGTCGGGTAGGATTATGCTATGCGATGCTACTGGAGATGCTACTTGGAGTTGCTACTTGCAGATGCTACTTGGAGGACTTCAATCTACTCTCTTCTACATGCTGCAAGACGGAGGCTGCCAGAAGCGTAGTCTTCGATAGGACTAGCTATCCCCCTCTTATTCTGGCATTCTGCAGTTCAGTCCACTGATATGGCCTTCTTACACATATACCCATGCATATGTAGTGTAGTTCCTTGCTTGCGAGTACTTTGGATGAGTACTCACTATTGCTTTCTCCCCCTTTTTTCCCCCTTTCCTTTCTTTCTGGTTGTCGCAACCAGATTCTGGAGCCCTGGAGCCAGACGCCACCGTCGACGATGATTCCTACTACACTGGAGGTTCCTACTACTACGTGCAGGCCGCTGATGACGACCAAGAGTAGTTAGGAGGATCCCAGGCAAAAGGTCTGCGCCTCTTTCGATCTGTATCCCAGTTTGTGCTAGCCATCTTATGGCAACTTGTTTAACTTATGTCTGTACTTAGATATTGTTGCTTCCGCTGACTCGTCTATGATCGAGCACTTGTATTCGAGCCCTCGAGGCCCCTGGCTTGTATTATGATGCTTGTATGACTTACTTATGTTTTAGATTTGTGTTGTGATATCTTTCCGTGAGTCCCTGATCTTAATCGTATACATTTGCGTGCATGATTAGTGTACGATTAAATCGGGGGCGTCACAATTGATCTCCTACTACTTAGTTATTTCCTTTGCTATTTACTTTGCTTTTATTTTACTTTGCATCTTTATCAATAAAAATAACAAAAATATTATCTTTATCATATCTATCAGATCTCACTCTCGTAAGTGGCCCTATAGGGATTGACAACCCCTGTTTGTGTTGGTTGCGAGGATTTACTTGTTTTGTGCAGGTACAAGGGACTTGCGCGTAGTCTCCTGCTGGATTGATACCTTGGTTCTCCAAAACTAAGGGAAATACTTACGCTACTTTGCTGCATCATCCCTTCCTCTTCGGGGAAAACCAACGCAGTGCTCAAGAGGTAGCAAGAAGGATTTCTGGCGCCGTTGCCGGGGAGGTCTACGCAAAAGTCAACATACCAAGTACCCATCACATACCCTTATCTCCCGCATTGTCACATCCCTAGCTTCTGGTGCTGCCTGGTGTTTGCATCATGTTTAAATTTTGAAACTTGAACTGAGGAAATTTGGAAGCCTCAAAACCCTAAATAAAAGAAGGGCAAAAACCCTAAAATCTCATTCATTGTTCCAAAATGCTCTTCTTAGATGTTTAATATTTTTTGGCAAGGGTTTTTGATCCAAACCAAAAATAATGAACATTTTAAAAGGATTTATTTTGGGACTTTGAATTTAAATCATTAGCTATTTGAATTTGAATTATATTCATATAATTAGAATATAATTTCAAATACCCCTTAAATATTTTATGAGCTTTTGGAAAAGTCCATCTAGCAAAACAAAAATATTCAGAGGAGTTTTTGGCATTGTTTGAATTATTTTAAATTCAAAATAGTGGCAAAAGAATTAAATAAAAATAAAACAGAACAGAATTTTTTTTTAAAAAAGAGCAGAAGCCTACCTGTCGCTTACCTGCGCCTCACCTGTGCTGGCCCAGCCCACCCTGCCAGTCCACTTGGCGGCCCAGCCCACCAGGGGCACCGCCGTCTTCAACCTCTGCCTACTGGCAGAGGCGTGTCGACGCGCCGTGCCCGGGCCTCCACCTCCTGCTTCGCCGTGGCAGCGTCCCCGACATCCTCGCGACGCCACAGAGACACCCAGAGCCATCCCCTCGTTCTCCCCACTCCCTCTGGACCGCTTCCCCCCTCCTCTGGCTCCCTCTTCCCCTCTCTTCCCTGTGAGCCCCGAGAGCATGCCGTCGCCGTAGCCGTGGCCATAGGCCACCACCCGCCCAACCAGCACGGCGAAGAGCTCCACCACGACGCCGTGGAGCTACACACTAACGCATGTGACCAGGGAGCCCTGCAACGTCATCCCCGGCCTCATCTTCAACCTCCGGCCGCCGGTGACTTCGCAGTCGATTCGCGGGCTCCAGCACTTCCCCGACCTCGTCGTCGACTCTGCTAGTCCCTACGTGAGCCACTCTCCATTTTCCCCCTGGAATCCCCGTCGTTCCCCTCCCCTAGCTAGCTTCCCCACCTCCGCCGAGGCTCGCCGCCGCCATGGTCAACGAGCTCCGCGCTCGTGAGCTCGTCCGCTCGCCTGAGCATCACCAGCGTGTTCTCCGCGCTCCTGCGAACCCGAAACACCCACGGGTGCTCCCTGCCATGCCCTATAGCACCATCTCCGCTGTTGCCTGAACTCCGGCCACCGCCTTTGAGCTCGCCGCCGTCGATATAGATCGCCCCCGGCATAACTGACCGCACCACTCGACGCGCGGGATCTTCGGCGTTACGTAGATGCCCTCCGCCGGCCATTTGGTCGCCGGAGGAGGAATTCCGACCCCCTCCGCCGTCTCGGGCTTCACCGGCGACGAGCCGTGGACCAAGTCCGGCGGGTTTGACCCCAGTTGGACGCCCCTGACTCAATGACAGGTGGGCCCAGCCCTGTTAGCTAATTAGGATTAGCACTAATCGAATTAGTTAAACTAATTACCCCCCTGCTGACAGTGACAGTGGGCCCCGTGGCTATTAATTTGATTAGTTAGAGTTAATTAACTCTGTTAGTCACCTGAGTCACTGACCAGTGGGCCCCACTGGTCAGGTTTGACCCAGACCAGCCCCTGTTGACCTGCTGACGTCATGCCAACGTCATGCTGACGCAGTAATGTTTTTCTGGATTTAATTTAATTCTGAAATTCCAGAAAATAGCTAAAACTTCAATAAATCATAGAAATTCAACCGTAACTCCAAATTAAATAAATTATATATGAAAAATTATCAGAAAAATTCAAGGAATCCATCTGTACCATTTTCATGCATGTTTGAACAATGTTGTCCTCTGTTTTGGACAAAACAAATAAGGGCATTTAAATAACCATATATGGAGTTGGAATTTGAATCATGTATTCAAACCAACCTCATTTAAATCATAGCTAGGTGCATTAGCCCAAAACACATTCATATTGCCATGTCATAGCATGCATCATATTGTGCATTGCATTGATCGTGTTTCTTTTGTGTTTGCCGGTGTTGTTCCCCCTCGATAGACGTTGTACCGACGATGTGATCGTTGACACTGATGAAGACTCAATGTTATCTTCAGAAGTGCCAGGCAAGCAAAACCCCCTTGTTCATTCCGATAAAATCCCACTCTCTCGCTCCTGCTCTCTTTTACTGCATTAGGACAACAACGACATATTTGTTACTTGTTGCGGTAGCTGAACCCCTTTATCCTTTGCATGACCTGTCATTGCCACAGTACATAGATGAAACCCACTAGCATGAGTAGGAGTTGTTTGAGCCCTGTTGTGCCTACTCATTCATGCTTGTTTGTCATGCCTGCTACTGCTTAGAGTTGAGTCGGGTCTGATCCATCGGGGATGAATCAGAGGTGTGTGAACATGTCCTACTATTGAGAGCTAAGTGTGTGAACACGATTTGGTAAAGGTAGCGGTGAGAGGCCATGTAGGAGTACATGGTGGGTTGCCTCATTGTAGCCGTCCTCAGGAACTGAGTTCTGTGTTTGTGATCCATGATCAGTTACTACCACACATTGGGCTCCGGGCGCTCCAAGCTCTCTCGACTTATTAATCAACATGATCTCTGTCCAGGAGTTGCAACTAGTTTCTGGTGTTTGTAGGTAGTGTTAGTAGTCTACCAAGTGGCACCCGGTACAGGTGGGCTTGGGACAGACTAGGCACAGTGGCACGGTGTACCAAGTGGCACCCGGATGGTGGGCTTGGGAACCCTGCACACATCGTTTGGGGCCGTGAGCGACACCCCGGCCGGATCTCCTTGCGGATGGAACCCGAATAGGCGATAAACCTGGACTAGAGACTTGTTCGGTTAGTCAGGTCGTGGCCGACTCCCTCGCCCGGCTTCCGCTTGAAGGTTGCCGAGGTACATGACGTGTACAGGGCGATAAGTGGCGAAAGCGTGTGTGAAGAAGTACACCCCTGCAGGGTTATCATTATCTATTCGAATAGCCGGATTCCTCGGATATGGAAACTTGGACCCCTTGCATAGTTCATAGACAAGTGAAAGTGGATACTCTAAAATACGCAAGATAAGCGTGAGTGCTATGGATGGCGTTCTCGTAGGGAGACGGGAGCGGATCCATAGTGGTGTATTGATATGGTGAATATGTGGACTCGTGTGCGCCACCTCAAAAGAGTTACTTGCAGTCGTAGTTCAGGGTAGCCACCGAGTCAAAGCTGGCTTGCTGCAGTTAAACCCCACCATCCCCTTTGTTGATAATGATGCATATGTAGTTAGTTCTGATGTAAGTCTTGCTGAGTACATTTGTACTCACGTTTGCCTATTTTATGTTTTTGCAGAGAGACTTCAGTCTCGCTAGTAGTACCGCATGGACTTCGACGTTTAGCTTGTTACCTCAGCTACGATCTTGTGCCCTCGGCAGGATCTGGTAGATAGTCAGGCTTCTCAGCCTTTTCATTTATAGATGTCTATACTCAGACATCATAGCTTCCGCATGTGCTTTGACTTGTATGCTCTGATTGTTGGGTCATGAGACCCATGTTTGTAATATCTCGCTCCTCAGAGCCTATTGAATAAATACTTGAGTCGTAGAGTCATGTTGTGATGCCATGTTGTATTTGCACATATCGAGCATATTGTGTGTATGTTATTGAAATGCTTGGTATGTGTGGGATCTGACTATCTAGTTGTTTATCCTTGGTAGCCTCTCTTACCGGGAAATGTCTCCTAGTGTTTCCACTGAGCCATGGTAGCTTGCTACTGCTCCGGAACACTTAGGCTGGCCGGCATGTGTCCTTCTTCGTTCCTGTGTCTGTCCCTTCGGGGAATGTCACGCGATGAATACCGGAGTCCTGTTAGCCCGCTACAGCCCGGTTCACCGGAGTCCTGCTAGCCCAGTGCTACAGCCTGGATTCACTCGCTGATGACAGACACGTTCGATGCTGGGTCATGGATGCCTGTCCCTGTAAGTTTGTGCCACTTTGGGTGTACGACTAGCCATGTCAGCCTGGGCTCCTTATCATATGGATGCTAGCGACACTGTCATATATGTGTGCCAAAAGGCGCAAACGGTCCCGGGCAAAGGTAAGGCGACACACGTGGGAATACCGTGCGTGAGGCCGCAAAGTGATATGAGGTGTTACATGCTAGATCGATGTGGCATTGAGTCGGGGTCCTGACAGCGTTGGTATCAGAGCTTGACTGCCTGTAGGATTACCAAGCCAAACTGGTCGAAGTTGAGTCTAGAAATGCTTTAGTTATATAAGGGAATTGATTGTGGGATGGAACGTAAGGCTCTTTTTACTCCTTATACCTTATGCCCTTCTGATCTGAGTCATCTTATCTTTCCTACGGGGTTAAGGAACTAGGCTATCTCTTCTTTCTATCAGGATCACGTGTTACTAATCCGTAGACTTATAAGATTATTGGATTTAAGCCTCAGTTCAGCTCCTACTATCTTCTGTGTGTTCATAGTTGATCTCGAAACCTTGATATTGTGCTTCTGAGTGGTTATGCCACCATTTTTGTGATTGTCCCAAATCTTTCTGAGCATTTACAGCCGTTATGCTGTCCGAGTCATCCCAGGTTTCTAAATAGTCTGATGCATTTGCAAAATCCTTTCCCTCTGGCTTCGATGTTCCTTTATGCCAGCTCAATCACACTAATTGTTGAGTTGAGGTATTCTATTGCCTTGACATTTATGTGGGAGTTATTATTATGACCCTAGTTGTCTTAGGGGATCATCTAGTGGTCTAGCCATGATCTGTGTTTCCAGTGTGATGATTTTGGCCTTTATTCTCGAAAGCATCCCGTGATGCCACTTAGTTAGTAGGCATTTCACCTCTGGGTTTTGAACCCGAGATTCACCCTACTTACTTCATGTTGATAGTAATTGCTAGCTCCCTTAGGTTATTAGTAACCTTGCGATAGTCCTCCAAGTCCGTGGTATCTTCTTCTTCCAAATACCATGAACTACTTATGGCAGAAGTTCCTCGTTGAACTGAACGATCACAACCGGAGTGCTCTTGATGAGTTCTCCATTATATATTTTGGCTCTACCAGTTCTACCTTTCTGCATGGGTTATCCGGAAGAAATATGTTGAACTTCGTTCGACATGCTAAACCATGCATCCACAACTCAGAAAATCGTATGTTCCTTTGAGTTGTCCCTCTTTAGTTGTCTTCTGACCCTCGTCTATCAATTGATAGTCAAGATTATGTGTGCATTCGTTCATCGATGCCTATTACTCTTGTGGTTTGTCAAGCCATTCTATCCCAGAATGACTAGGAGAAATGAACTCCAGTACCTCATCCATATCTAGGATTGGGTCAAAGCAGTTGTACTCTGCAGATCAAGTTGCTAATCCAACTTTTGTTCTGTTCTACCTTGGAGTATTACCATCTTTTATATCGGGATTATTGTAGGAATTGCACACCATCCTATGAACTCTTGGTACAGTGATACTTCTTGCCATCATTGTTCATTCCTCGGTTCCTGTGTTATTGTGACCGGAATGCCGACAAGTGAATCGTGGTGTGTGAAATCAATACTGCTAGCAACTCTGTTGTTTGGTAGTTAATGGACAATAATTTCATTCCTAGTGTGTTGGTTCTTGAATCATCATTCTAAGACTGATTGTGCTACCTAGTCCTTATTTCCTGGTGCACTCCTCGATCAATGAGTTAGGATTTTGGCAATCCCTCGCCCTTTTGATCATATCGTCTTGCCCTCAAAAGCAAGATTGTTCTCGAGTTTAGTAACATACCGGTGGTTCGTGACTTTCCAAATATCTTCTTGGAAGTGTTACCGGGTTGTATCCTGACTGTTATGTTGAGCTCGTGATCAAGTTGGTTTCTTGTGAACCACCCTTTCTCCAAGAATCTGTGTTGCATATCCCTGAGCTAGTTGGTTAAGCTAGACAACAACTTGGAGAATTGGAAGATAAAAGCTTGCCTAACTTAGTTCGTTCCAAAGGGATATTCTTGTGTAGTGTGTGTTGAAGAAAGATGATATCTTCATCGATTGGTCCCTGTGATCAGTTGCTGGACCTATTGTCTTATCAATCCTTTGATTTGAGTGTGGGCTATCGTCAATCAAATCAGTACCAACGATATTCGTAATGTTGTCTTACTCGTGCTTGTTCCTTGAGCATACACCATTATATCTTTCGGGTCTGACCAATACTACCACCGTGTTCACATGATGGTGGAAGTCCAGTGATATGGAAATTCCGATGAGTTGTTGTTGAGCCCATCAGCAGCATTTTGTCTCCCCCATGAATCATGTTGAACATCAACCTAGTGTTGGAAACTTTGTAAGCAATGCCTTCGTGTTCCGTTCATGAAGCCTATGCTTGGATGGAAGAAGTGACTTCCTCTAAGTCATGTGCATTTGGTGCAAGTGGCCGCCGTGGGTTTGAGAAAGGTTTGTTTTGTTTCCTCTGGAATCGTCCCAAGTCAGTCATGCATGTGCAAAGTATACTATGGTTTGGTAGATTAATTACCTCCACTCCATGTGTGTTCCGTAGCACCCCAAGCCACTGACTGATTTGTTCAGGGAAAGGAGTTAAGTGTTAATCCATGGTAATGCACAAGACTCTGATATCCCCGATGATGGTTCCCTACCAGAACTCAGTAGTGTTTTATTGTAAGACTACCATGTGATCATGTTTGTCTGGGACAGCGTGTTCACATGTGTGTAGCAGAACCAGCTCATGTTTGGAGCTTGCTATCGTAGTTCATTTCCCGAGAATCTCGCAACGTTATCTCGTCGAATTGTGTTGCAAACTTTCATTTTTCTTCCTAGACGCGATGAGTCTGGAATATCCTGACATCAACCAGATCTGAATCTCAGGCAGATATGATGGTTGGAACATTTCCCAAGAACTATAATATTGGCCCCTCGATAACCGGTAAGGTGGATGTCGTGGCCAACACACCCAGCCGGAAGACCCATTATTGTAGTATCTTGATTGAGGAAGTTGGCCACCTCCCCATAAGGATTTCGTAGGATTTACCTCCGTAACTGTTCCTTATGGATTCTATTGCTCCCGAAGTTCGACCTTTTACTTGATGTTCTAGTTATCAAACCATATCTATGAATGGGATACACTAGCACATCAAGGAGAACATTAGAAGAGGAGTGCTAAATGTCTCTCGGTCGATCATCCAGATTCTATTTCCTTGGCCCCGCCAAGGGTAAAATCTGAGAAAGTGTTATCTTCCTTTGCATCTGCATCATCCATCATTAGCCATCACGGTAGTATGTTGTGTTGTCAGCACCCTTGTCACGGATGTTGATACAACCTTGATGATTGTAGAAATGCTCAAGTTCTTGAGAGCACGCACAAGCGCTACGTGTTATCATCGGCACTAACTGGGATTCCTCTCAGTCTCCTCGGCAATGCTATGACCTTTTCAAACAGTGAATTCACTCTCTATTGTTGGGTTCTTCCCCCAGTTATCAGAATCATTCCCAGCATTTGCATTTTGTTCCCAGCTTGCACCGCCAATGTGCCATTCTACCATGGGTCTCTTCCATTCCCGGTGGTAAGAAAATTCATCCATTACGTTGTCTTCAACAAGGTAATCCACATCATCCAAGTCCGAGTATGCCATTCTACCGACCCCCTCCAAACGATCGGTCGAGAATTGCCTTAGGTTGGTTTAAAGAGTTTCAATGATGTTTGAATCAAAGGTAATTCTTTTTGCCACTTAAGGGGATATATCTACGAGTCACGGTTCCTAAGGTGTCTCGTTGTGGTATCGTGGCAACTCAACTCCTCGCTACGTTGACAATCGTTTACCACCTTCTTAAGTGTGGAATTGTTGTCCACCTAGTGAACCTTCGTCATCCGTTTCTTTCCACCTCTCTTGATGTGTATCTCGTGTCTCAACCCGAGAGATGGTTCTATGTCTCATTCCGTGAGTTGTTTGACCTTTGAGAAGATCGATCCTTCCAGAATCTTACTTTCCCTCTCGTTGTCATGTTAGCTAGAGTTCTCAGAGCAAGACGTTGAGACAAAGATGGTGATCAAATCAACGTTCCTATGAAGTGCAACCTGGATCATGAAGATTGTGTTTGGTCGCGTTCCCCATCGTCTTACCCTACACTTGAATCTCGGTCGAGATTCTTGTTTCGTGGGGGCAAGTTGTCACATCCCTAGCTTCTGGTGCTGCCTGGTGTTTGCATCATGTTTAAATTTTGAAACTTGAACTGAGGAAATTTGGAAGCCTCAAAACCCTAAATAAAAGAAGGGCAAAAACCCTAAAATCTCATTCATTATTCCAAAATGCTCTTCTTAGATGTTTAATATTTTTTGGCAAGGGTTTTTGATCCAAACCAAAAATAATGAACATTTTAAAAGGATTTATTTTGGGACTTTGAATTTAAATCATTAGCTATTTGAATTTGAATTATATTCATATAATTAGAATATAATTTCAAATACCCCTGAAATATTTTATGAGCTTTTGGAAAAGTCCATCTAGCAAAACAAAAATATTCAGAGGAGTTTTTGGCATTGTTTGAATTATTTTAAATTCAAAACAGTGGCAAAAGAATTAAATAAAAATAAAACAGAACAGAATTTTTTTTTAAAAAAGAGCAGAAGCCTACCTGTCGCTTACCTGCGCCTCACCTGTGCTGGCCCAGCCCACCCTGCCAGTCCACTTGGCGGCCCAGCCCACCAGGGGCACCGCCGTCTTCAACCTCTGCCTACTGGCAGAGGCGTGTCGACGCGCCGTGCCCGGGCCTCCACCTCCTGCTTCGCCGTGGCAGCCTCCCTGACATCCTCGCGACGCCACGGAGACACCCAGAGCCATCCCCTCGTTCTCCCCACTCCCTCTGGACCGCTTCCCCCCCTCCTCTGGCTCCCTCTTCCCCTCTCTTCCCTGTGAGCCCCGAGAGCACGCCGTCGCCGTAGCCGTGGCCATAGGCCACCACCCGCCCAACCAGCACGGCGAAGAGCTCCACCACGACGCCGTGGAGCTACACACTGACGCATGCGACCACGGGAGCCCTGCAACGTCATCCCCGGCCTCATCTTCAACCTCCGGCCGCCGGTGACTTCGCAGTCGATTCGCGGGCTCCAGCACTTCCCCGACCTTGTCGTCGACTCTGCTAGTCCCTACGTGAGCCACTCTCCATTTTCCCCCTGGAATCCCCGTCGTTCCCCTCCCCTAGCTAGCTTCCCCACCTCCGCCAAGGCTCGCCGCCGCCATGGTCAACGAGCTCCGCGCTCGTGAGCTCGTCCGCTTGCCCGAGCATCACCAGCGTGTTCTCCGCGCTCCTGCGAACCCGAAACACCCACGGGTGCTCCCTGCCATGCCCTATAGCGCCATCTCCGCTGTTGCTCGAACTCCGGCCGCCGCCTTTGAGCTCGCCGCCGTCGATATAGATCGCCCCCGGCATAACTGACCGCACCACTCGACGCGCGGGATCTTCAGCGTCACGTAGATGCCCTCTGCCGGCCATTTGGTCACCGGAGGAGGAATTCCGACCCCCTCCGCCGTCTCGGGCTTCACCGGCGACGAGCCGTGGACCAAGTCCGGCGGGTTTGACCCCAGTTGGACGCCCCTGACTCAATGACAGGTGGGCCCAGCCCTGTTAGCTAATTAGGATTAGCACTAATCGAATTAGTTAAACTAATTACCCCCCTGCTGACACTGACAGTGGGCCCCGTGGCTATTAATTTGATTAGTTAGAGTTAATTAACTCTGTTAGTCACCTGAGTCACTGACCAGTGGGCCCCACTGGTCAGGTTTGACCCAGACCAGCCCCTGTTGACCTGCTGACGTCATGCCAACGTCATGCTGACGCAGTAATGTTTTCTGGATTTAATTTAATTCTGAAATTCCAGAAAATAGCTAAAACTTCAATAAATCATAGAAATTCAACCGTAACTCCAAATTAAATAAATTATATATGAAAAATTATCAGAAAAATTCAAGGAATCCATCTGTACCATTTTCATGCATGTTTGAACAACGTTGTCCTCTGTTTTGGACAAAACAAATAAGGGCATTTAAATAACCATATATGGAGTTGGAATTTGAATCATGTATTCAAACCAACCTCATTTAAATCATAGCTAGGTGCATTAGCCCAAAACACATTCATATTGCCATGTCATAGCATGCATCATATTGTGCATTGCATTGATCGTGTTTCTTTTGTGTTTGCCGGTGTTGTTCCCCCTCGATAGACGTTGTACCGACGATGTGATCGTTGACACTGATGAAGACTCAATGTTATCTTCAGAAGTGCCAGGGAAGCAAAACCCCCTTGTTCATTCCGATAAAATCCCACTCTCTCGCTCCTGCTCTCTTTTACTGCATTAGGACAACAACGACATATTTGTTACTTGCTGCGGTAGCTGAACCCCTTTATCCTTTGCATGACCTGTCATTGCCACAGTACATAGATGAAACCCACTAGCATGAGTAGGAGTTGTTTGAGCCCTGTTGTGCCTACTCATTCATGCTTGTTTGTCATGCCTGCTACTGCTTAGAGTTGAGTCGGGTCTGATCCATCGGGGATGAATCAGAGGTGTGTGAACATGTCCTACTGTTGACAGCTAAGTGTGTGAACACGATTTGGTAAAGGTAGCGGTGAGAGGCCATGTAGGAGTACATGGTGGGTTGTCTCATTGCAGCCGTCCTCAGGAACTGAGTTCTGTGTTTGTGATCCATGATCAGTTACTACCACACATTGGGCTCCGGGCGCTCCAAGCTCTCTCGACTTATTAATCAACATGATCTCTGTCCAGGAGTTGCAACTAGTTTCTGGTGTTTGTAGTAGTGTTAGTAGTCTACCAAGTGGCACCCGGTACAGGTGGGCTTGGGACAGACTAGGCACAGTGGCACAGTGTACCAAGTGGCACCCGGATGGTGGGCTTGGGAACCCTGCACACATCGTTTGGGGCCGTGAGTGACACCCCGGCCGGATCTCCTTGCGGATGGAACCCGAATAGGCGATAAACCTGGACTAGAGACTTGTTCAGTTAGTCAGGTCGTGGCCGACTCCCTCGCCCGGCTTCCGCTTGAAGGTTGCCGAGGTACATGACGTGTACAGGGCGATAAGTGGCAAAAGCGTGTGTGAAGAAGTACACCCCTGCAGGGTTATCATTATCTATTCGAATAGCCGGATTCCTCGGATATGGAAACTTGGACCCCTTGCATAGTTCATAGACAAGTGAAAGTGGATACTCTAAAATACGCAAGATAAGCGTGAGTGCTATGGATGGCGTTCTCGTAGGGAGACGGGAGCGGATCCATAGTGGTGTATTGATATGGTGAATATGTGGACTCGTGTGCGCCACCTCAAAAGAGTTACTTGCAGTCGTAGTTCAGGGTAGCCACCGAGTCAAAGCTGGCTTGCTGCAGTTAAACCCCACCATCCCCTTTGTTGATAATGATGCATATGTAGTTAGTTCTGATGTAAGTCTTGCTGAGTACATTTGTACTCATGTTTGCCTATTTTATGTTTTTGCAGAGAGACTTCAGTCTCGCTAGTAGTACCGCGTGGACTTCGACGTTTAGCTTGTTACCTCAGCTACGATCTTGTGCCCTCGGCAGGATCTGGTAGATAGTCAGGCTTCTCAGCCTTTTTCATTTATAGATGTCTGTACTCAGACATCATAGCTTCCGCATGTGCTTTGACTTGTATGCTCTGATTGTTGGGTCATGAGACCCATGTTTGTAATATCTCGCTCCTCGGAGCCTATTGAATAAATACTTGAGTCGTAGAGTCATGTTGTGATGCCATGTTGTATTTGCACATATCGAGCATATTGTGTGTATGTTATTGAAATGCTTGGTATGTGTGGGATCTGACTATCTAGTTGTTTATCCTTGGTAGCCTCTCTTACCGGGAAATGTCTCCTAGTGTTTCCACTGAGCCATGGTAGCTTGCTACTGCTCCGGAACACTTAGGCTGGCCGGCATGTGTCCTTCTTCGTTCCTGTGTCTGTCCCTTCGGGGAAATGTCACGCGATGAATACCGGAGTCCTGTTAGCCCACTACAGCCCGGTTCACCGAAGTCCTGCTAGCCCAGTGCTACAGCCTGGATTCACTCGCTGATGACCGACACGTTCGATGCTGGGTCATGGATGCCTGTCCCTGTAAGTTTGTGCCACTTTGGGTGTACGACTAGCCATGTCAGCCCGGGCTCCTTATCATATGGATGCTAGCGACACTATCATATACGTGTGCCAAAAGGCGCAAACGGTCCCGGGCAAAGGTAAGGCGACACCCGTGGGAATACCGTGCGTGAGGCCGCAAAGTGATATGAGGTGTTACATGCTAGATCGATGTGGCATTGAGTCGGGGTCCTGACACGCATTACATTATTTGCCATTTGCCTCTCGTTTTCCTCTCCCCCACTTCACCCTTGCTGTTTTATTCGCCCTCTCTCTCTATCCTCCCTCTCTTTCTCTATTTGCCTTTTTCTCTTGCTTTTTGTTTGCTTGTGTGTTAGTTTGTTTGCTTGTCACGATGGCTCAAGATAATACTAAATTGTGTGACTTCACCAATACCAACAACAATGATTTTATTAGCACTCCGATTGCTCCTCTTACCGATGATGAATCTTGTGAAATTAATACTGCTTTGCTTAATCTTGCCATGAAAGATCCGTTCTCCGGCCTTCCTAGTGAAGATGTCGCTACCCATCTAAATAGCTCCGTTGATTTGTGTGACATGCAAAAGAAGAAAGATGTGGATAATCATATTGTTAAATTGAAGCTATTTCCTTTTTCGCTTAGAGATCGTGCTAAAGCTTGGTTTTCGTCTTTGCCTAAAAATAGTATTGACTCATGGAATAAGTGCAAAGATGCTTTTATCTCTAAGTATTTTCCTCCCGCTAAGATCATCTCTCTTAGAAATGATATTATGAAATTTAAGCAACTTGATCATGAACGTGTTGCACAAGCTTGGGAGAGAATGAAATTAATGATACGTAATTGCCCTACTCATGGTTTAAATTTGTGGATGATTATACAAAAATTTTATGCCGGATTGAATTTTGCTTCTAGAAATCTTTTAGATTCGGTCGCGGGAGGCACTTTTATGGGAATCACTTTAGGAGAAGCTACTAAACTCCTAGATAATATTATGGTTAATTATTCTCAGTGGCATACTGAAAGATCTACTAATAAAAAGGTGCATGCGATAGAAGAAAATTAATGTTTTGAGTGGAAAGATGGATGAACTTATGAAATTATTTGCTAATAAGAGTGTTTCTTCTAATCCTAATGATATGCCCTTGTCTACTTTGATTGAGAATAAGAATGAATCTATGGATGTGAATTTTGTTGGTAGGAACAATTTTGGTAACAACGCGTATAGAGGAAATTTCAATCCTAGGCCTTATCCTAGTAACCCCTCTAATAATTATGGTAATTCCTACAACAATTCTTATGGAAATTATAATAAGATGCCCTCTGATCTTGAATCTAATATTAAAGAATTTATTACTTCGCAAAAGAATTTTAATGCTATGATTGAAGAAAAATTGCTTAAGATTGATGATTTGGCTAGGAACGTTGATAGAATTGCTCTTGATGCTGATTCTTTGTAACTTAGATCTATTCCACCTAATCATGATATCAATGAGTCTCTCAAAGCCATGGTAATTTCCATTGATGAGTGCAAAGAAAGAACAACTAGGATACGTGCTAAGAAAGATGCCTTTATAAGAGCGTGTTCTTCTAGTTCCTATGAAAATAAAGATGAAGATCTAAAAGTTATTGATGTGTCCCCTATTAAATCTTTGTTTTGCAATATGAATCTTGATAATGATGGGACTGAATATGATCCACCTTTACCTAGAAGGCGTTCCAAGAATTCCGACTTTCTTGATCTTGATGCTAAAATTGATAAAAGTGGGATTGAAGAAATTAAAACCCTAGATGTTGCTAAACCCACTATTATGGATTTCAAGGAATTTAAATATGAAAATTTCTCTTTGATTGATTGTATTTCCTTGTTGCAATCCGTGCTAAATTCTCCTCATGCTTATAGTCAAAATAAAGCGTTCACTAAACATATCATTGATGCCTTGATGCAATCTTATGAAGAAAAACTTGAATTGGAAGTTTTTATCCCTAGAAAACTTTATGATGAGTGGGAACAGACTATTAAAATTAAAATTAAAGATCATGAATGCTATGCTTTATGTGATTTGGGTGCTAGTGTTTCCACGATTCCAAAGACTTTGTGTGATTTGTTAGGTTTCCGTCATTTTGATGATTGCTCTCTAAACTTGCACCTTGCGGATTCCGCTATTAAGAAACCTATGGGAAGAATTAATGATGTTCTTATTTTTGCAAATAGGAATTATGTGCCCGTAGATTTTATTGTTCTTGACATAGATTGCAATCCTTCATGTCCTATTATTCTTGGTAGACCTTTCCTTAGAACGATTGGTGCAATTATTGATATGAAGAAAGGAAATGTTAGATTCCAATTATCATTAAGGAAAGGAATGGAACACTTTCCTAGAAAGAATATTAAATTACCTTATGAATCTATTAAGAGAGACACGCATGGATTGCCTACGAAAGATGGCAATACCTAGATCTATTCTTGCTTGTTATGCCTAGCTAAGGGCGTTAAACGAGAGCGCTTGTTGGGAGGCAACCCAATTTTATTTTTATTCCTTGCTTTTTGATCCTGTTTAGTAATAAATAATTTATCTAGCCTCTGTTTTGGTTGTGTTTTTTTGTCTTTAATTAGTGTTTGTGCCAAGTAGAACCGTTGGGAAGACTTGGGGAAAGTCTTGTTGAACTTGCTGTAAAAAATGGAAACTTTAGTGCTCACGAGAACTGCTGTAATTTTTATTTGGAGAGTGCTATGTAGTTAATTATTTTTGCAGATGATTAATAGATAAATTCCTCACGTCCAGCAATTTATTTTAGAATTTTTGGGGTTCCAGATCTTGCGCTAGATACAGATTACTACAGACTGTTCTGTTTTTGATAGATTCTGTTTTTCGTGTGTTGTTTGCTTATTTTGATGAATCTATGGCTAGTAAAATAGTTTATAAACCATGAAGAAGTTGGAATACAGTAGGTATAACACCAATATAAATAAATAGTGAGTTCATTACAGTATCTTGAAGTGATCTTTTGTTTTGTTTCGCTAACGGAGCTCACGAGATTTTCTACATTAAGTTTTGTGTTGTGAAGTTTTCAAGTTTTGGGTAAAGATTTGATGGATTATGGAACAAGGAGTGGCAAGAGCCTAAGCTTGGGGATGCCCATGGCACCCCCAAGATAATCTAAGGACACCTAAAAGCCAAAGCTTGGGGATGCCCCGGAAGTCATCCCCTCTTTCGTCTACTTCTATCGGTAACTTTACTTGGAGCTATATTCTTATTTACCACATGATATGTGTTTTGCTTGGAGCGTCTTGTATGATTTAAGTCTTTATTTATTAGTTTACCACAATCATACTTGCTGTACACACCTTTTGAGAGAGCCATATATGATTTGGAATTTGTTAGAATACTCTATGTGCTTCGCTTATATCTTTTGAGTTATATAATTTTGCTCTAGTACTTCAATTATATCCTTTTAGAGCATGGTGGTGGATTTGTTTTATAGAAACTATTGATCTCTCATGATTCACTTAGATTATTTTGAGAATCTTAAATAGCATGGTAATTTTCTTAAAATCCTAATATGCTTGGTATACAAGATTAACAAGAAAACTTTCTTATGAGTGTGTTGAATACTATGATAAGTTTGATACTTGATAAATGTTTTGAGATATAGAGATGGTGATATTAAAGTCATGCTAGTTGAGTAGTTGTGAATTTGAGAAATACTTGTGTTGAAGTTTGTGATTCCTGTAGCATGCACGTATGGTGAACCTTTATGTGATGAAGTCGGAGCATGATTTATTTTTTGATTGCCTTCCTTATGAGTGGCGGTCGGGGACGAGAGATGGTCTTTTCCTACCAATCTATCCCCCTAGGAGCATGCGTGTAATACTTTGCTTTGATAACTTGTAGATTTTTGCAATAAGTATATGAGTTCTTTATGACTAATGTTGAGTCCATGGATTATACGCACTCTCACCCTCCACCTTTGCTAGCCTCTCTCATACTGCGCACCTTTCGCCGGTATCATACACCCACCATATACCTTCCTCAAAACAGCCACCATACCTACCTATTATGGCATTTCCATAGCCATTCCGAGATATATTGCCATGCAACTTTCCATCGTTCCATTTATTATGACACACTCCATCATTGTCATATTTCTTAGCATGATCATGTAGTTGACATCGTATTTGTGGCAAAGCCACCATTCATAATTCTTTCATACATGTCACTTATGAG
Organism: Triticum aestivum; assembly: GCF_018294505.1. Classification (NCBI taxonomy): domain Eukaryota; kingdom Viridiplantae; phylum Streptophyta; class Magnoliopsida; order Poales; family Poaceae; genus Triticum; species Triticum aestivum. Next base: position 111,000,186 of record NC_057812.1, read on the forward strand.
TCATTGCATATCCCGGTACACCGCCGGAGGCATTCATATAGAGTCATATTTTGTTCTAAGTATCGAGTTGTAATTGTTGAGTTGTAAGAAAATAAAAGTGTGATGATCATCATTATTAGAGCATTGTCCCAGTGAGGAAAGGATGATGGAGACTATGATTCCCCCACAAGTTGGGATGAGACTCCGGACGAAAAATAAAAAAAAGGAGAAAGAAAAGAGGCCATAAAAATAGAGAAAAGGCCCAAATAAAAAAATGAGAGAAAAAGGGAGAAGGGACAGGGCTACTATCCTTTTACCACACTTGTGCTTCAAAGTAGCACCATGATCTTCATTATAGAGAGTCTCCTATGATATCACTTTCATATACTAGTGGGAATCTTTCATTATAGAACTTGGCTTGTATATTCCAATGATGGGCTTCCTCAAATTTCCCTAGGTCTTCATGAGCATGCAAGTTGGATGCACACCCACTTAGTTTCTTTTTGAGCTTTCATATACTTATAGCTCTAGTGCATCCGTTGCATGGCAATCCCTACTCACTCACATTGATATCTATTGATGGGCATCTCCATAGCCCGTTGATATGCCTAGTTGTTTCGAGACTATCTTCTCCCTTTTTGTCTTCTCCACAACCACCGCTCTATTTCACCCATAGTGCTATGCCCATGGCTCACGCTCATGTATTGAGTGAAAATTGAAAAAGTTTTGAGAAGGTCAAAAGTATGAAACAATTGCTTGGCTTGTCATCGGGGTTGTTCATGATTTAAATATTTTGTGTGGTGAAGATAGAGCATAGCCAGACTATATGATTTTGTAGGGATAACTTTCTTTAGCCATGTTATTTTGAGAAGACATAATTGCTTTGTTAGTATGCTTGAAGTATTATTATTTTTATGTCAATATTAAACTTTTGTCTTGAATCTTTTGGATCTGAATATTCATGCCACAATTAAGAAGAATTACATTAAAATTATGCCAAGTAGCACTCCGCATCAAAAATTCTGTTTTTATCATTTACCTACTCGAGGACGAGCAGGAATTAAGCTTGGGGATCACTGGTAGAAAAAGGGCCTATAGTCCCGGTTCGTAAGGGCCTTTAGTCCCGGTTCCGGAACCGGGACTAAAGTGTCGGTACTAATACCTCCCCCCTTTAGTCCCGGTTCAATCCAGAACCGGGACTAAAGGCCCTCCACGTGGGCAGTGCGCAGAGCCCAGTCAGGAGACCCTTTGGTCCCGGTTGGTGGCACCAACCGGGACCAATAGGCATCCACGCGTCAGCATTTCTGTGGCTGGGGTTTTTGTTTTTTTT